>NC_092863.1:102715806-102737383 GCF_032062135.1 Pyxicephalus adspersus | reverse complement strand
TGGGTGGGACAGGGTCTGACAAAACCCAGGATGAAGCTGATTGATTGAAACTAAAGGAGGGTAGGTCTGACACACCCAGGAGGAACTGACTGACTGCAATCACAGGAGGGCAGGGTCTGACACACCTCGGACGAACTGATTGACTTCAACTGAGAAAGGGCAGGGTCTGACACACCGTGGAGGTAAATTATTGACTGTTACTGGGGTGGGACAGGGTCTGACAAACCTAGCAGGAAACTGATTGATTTGGGAGAAGGGAGGGCCTGACACACCCAGGAGGAAAATTATTGATTGCAACTGAGGAGGGCAGGGTTTGGCACACCCAGGAGGACAATTATTATTGCAACTTGGGGAAGGCATAATCTAACAGACCCAGGAGGAAACTGATTGACTGTATTGAGCTGATTGACTGCTACTGGGGTGGGGCAGGGTCTGACACACACAGAAAACTCACTACACCTGGAAGAGATCAGGTCTGACAGACCAGGATAAAATTCAATGGCTGCAATTGAAGGAAGATGGGGTGAGCTGGAAAAGTGAAGCATCTGATACACCCAGGAGGAAATTAGTTGCAGCAGGTGGAGGGCAGGATCTGGGATGTCCATGAGGGACAATTGGCTGCAAGTTGTTTGGTCTGGTATTTTAAAGTATTTGTAGTTATTTTTATTGAATATGTAACTGTGTACTGTAATGGTGTACTTTTTTCTTTCATTCTGTCTGGGCATAAACATTCAGGGAACATTTTAGATCTTTTACAAATTGCCAGTTATTGTTCTTAATAATGTATGCTTACCTAAAGTGGTATGTTCACTGAGCTTTTCCTGCAATTTTTTCAGGATAGAACACTTTACTGCAAATGCTGCACCATCCAGAGATACGCAATCTATTTTGTGTATCATCCGAGCCAATGTATTAATCATGCATACGCTCTAGCAAGGAAAGTAATGATGAAAAGGTTGACATTTGCCCCATTAGGAGGATGCCAGGTAGTTTTTTGCTAGTAATCTTTTTAATGCTGGTGATGTCATTGACAGCCTTAGCTGACTGGTGTGTTGGCATCTGTCTGGTGGAGCACAAAGGTCACATAATGGTTCCTGTAGATGTTATCACTGTGCAGAGTAGCAACTTTCATGGGGGTATGTAATACAAATTGTATCGGCCAGGTATTTGGTAAGCATGGACAGGGATGGTGGGGGTTAGTGGTGGGCTTACAAAATTGAATATTTACAATTCCCATATTAAGTCTTTTTACAGCTGAACACCATGTAAGAAAACAAAATATCTGAACAGTTGAAATATATATAAGGGAGCTGTAATACCTGCTAAAGTATTTTGACCATTCAGTGCTGAGATTTTCACAGCTACTCTATTCAGAAGCCACTGACAGCCAGTCATCGTCCAAAGGCTGGATTGGCCGAGCCGCCATTGACAGGTATTATGCAGGACGCCTAGGGCGGCTCAGCCAATCCAGGTGACGGATGATGACAAACACAACATACCTGCCATTGTCCTATGCACCAAATCTGATTGCCGAATATGATCAGGCAATGGTCAGCTTTATTTGCTTTAGACAGAATGTTTAGATATTTAGGTCAAAATTGAGACCTGAACAAAATTACCAAGCCAAAACAAGTACGCTGGGAAGATTTACAGATCACAAATTTTATAAGACGCCATTTTGCTTTATTGGTAATAAGCCAACAACATTCAAATGCATGTCTTCCCAGCTCCTATCACCTCTACATCCAGGTCTTATTTTTCGCCATCATTTGCTCAACAAAATCAGCTCATACATCCTTATCAGCAATGTTATCATCAACATATTTACCCCTCTATTTTATCATTAATCTCGATTTTTACATTTGTCTTCCTGTGCGGGAACCTGCGCTCCTCACATTAATATCAATCTGTGAATCAATCCCGTTTTTTTTGTGGCGCATTTGAAATGTCTGTGTTATCATTTTGCTTCAGGTGCCTGTATTACACCGCTTTATTAATGGCTTTATGTTAGGGTGCAGGGTTTTTTTTTTAAAGTGAATCTGTTATCTTGTAAAGTGGATTTAACTCATGCAGGCCTAGAATGACAGATAATGCAAGATTCCTGAACACCATCACAAGTGAAGGTATTGGTGATCTGAGCCGGCATCTCAGCCCTGGATGTAGAAGGGGACCCTGGATGATTATTGAACAAAGATTACCCCATCCTTCGGGACAGTAAAACAGTTACCGTAATTGGCAGGAGGAGTACTGTGAACTTTATGAGAAGAAATAAAGACCTTTAAGAGTTACACTAACACATTACTTAGCATATATGGGCCTAATATGAAAAAAAAAATACAATCGGATGCTTGGTGGATTTTTTGCCACTCATCCATCCAATAATACACTGATGCCATTCCCCTTTTGGTGCCAAGGCTCTGGCATACCCCTGTGGAAGGAGGGCTATAAAACTAACAGTTCAGTACAAGATTATTATTAGCTAACAGAGGCTTTGGCACCGCACCGTACAAATATTGCTGGCCAGACTATAAAGTCATCTGAACATAACTACCACATTACAAAGTCCACATAGATAAGCCTTGACTTTAACCTAAAGGAACCCATAAAATATCTTTTAGGTCTCAAGGAAGCCCTGCCAAATAAATTAGGAGGCAATAATAAAAATGCCCCTACATTGATGACCAATGGGAAAATGCTCCTCTCACAGTTGTGGTCAAATTACCCCCTGTAAGATAGCTAATAAGCTTAATGGTGTCTTAAAGCTGGTTTTGACAGTGGGGTTGGCCCTGGAACTATGCTGGCACCATGGCATGTGAGGTTAACTAGCCAAAACTCAAAGAACCCATTGCAACCTTTGGAGGAACTGGAGGGTTTCATAGCACCCTGGTTGATATATATATACCCTGGAAATATATACAGTATATATATATAAAGATTTAGTAGGTTCCTAAAGAAACCCAAAAACGTGTTTTTAGGTCTCAGGAAAGCTCTGCTAAAACAACTGGGCCAATTGGTCAATGGTAACATTTCCCTTTCATTGATGACCAGTGGGAAAATGGCCCTTTTACAGTTGTGGTCCGAATGCCAACCCAACAGGAAGATAAAATGCTGATTGGTCTTGAAGATGACTTTGCCAATGGCGTTTGCCCTAGAATTTTGCAGGGACCATGGAACAGGAGGTTACCTAACCAACTTTAAAAGAACCACTAGCATTCTTTGGAGGAACTGTAGGGGTTTCATGGCACCCTGGTTCAATCTAGGCGAATAAGTCTCTTTCTCAGTCTACCTCTCAATATATATATATATATATATATATATACACTTAGCAGGTTTAGAGTTGAACTAACTAGAGGAAAACACGTTTAGCTCTGCCCAGGCCCTTCTTTGTCATCAGAAAATAGCAGCGCACTGTGTCTTTATTTATCGTGTACATTTAATTATCTTCTACAAGTGCCCTCTGCAGAAATTGTATAAAGTGCCTAACCAAGCAAGACATTGTGTTTCTTTGGCTGTGCGCTTATCTTCAACGAGCCAGCGATTTACATACCGCTATTAATAGAGTCTGTTGATTACATTTAATTGTGCGCAGCTTTTATGTTACTTATTTACATTATTTATTAGCTGGTATAGAAAAGGCTGGGAGAGCAGAGTCATGGATAGGGTAATAAAACCAGTTGGGTCAAGTGACCAGGCTGTAACGGTGCCCAGGGGCTTTCTCTGAAAGTCCTAAAGATTCAATAAGGAGGCATGGAGCAACTCAGATGCCAGCAAGGAAGGCAGAACAATGTGAGATATTTAGAGAAGAGCTAAAATAAACGCAGTCTATTCTACAAAATTAATAAAGAAGAGGCTGCTGATATTAATGAATACAGCCAAATAATTCTTCCACCACCATTGGGATACTTTTGGATGACTCTCGGAACTAAAAAAAAGAGCTAAAATAAATGCAGTCTATTCTACAAAATTAAAAAAGGAGGGGCTGCGGATATTAATGAATACAGCCAGATAATTCTTCCACCACCATTGGGATACTTTGGGATGACTCTCGGAACTCAGCCCTCCTTGGACGGTCACTGACCTCACCCTAGTCCTCATCTTAGGCCCTTCTATTTTACCTGTGGAGTAGATTCATGGGCTCTATGTACTATCCTGACCCCACTTTGGACCTGTTATGTTGAATACCATTGCTTCCATCTCCGGTAGCCCTCAATACCATGGTGGGGGTCACTTTGCAAGCAACGTGTTGGCTATTTGTCACACACTATTCCATTTTTAAAGGAACCAATACATTCATAAAGAAACCTTCAAATGAAGCATAGAAACCAATAAAAATGTAAAGCGCAATGCAGAGAGCAGCAATTGAGATCCAGCAATCTGATCGGTTAATCATTATGGCTGATAGAATTGGACCTATCGGTCATAATGCAAAATATCCATTGCAAATCTCTGCAGAAATATTATATTTGAACCTCATAGGTTAGACATAAATATGGCTGCTGTATTACGGACCAAAGGATTTGTATTTTAGTCGAGTTACACGGCTCAGCTCTGCCTGGCAAAGAAGGTTACCTGATTTTTGTTTTCTGTGCTACAGTTACATAATACTTGCAGGTTTTGTGACTGGACAGTAAAAACAGAACAAGGAGATTGAAATGTTTATCTCTCTGTCGTCTTCTATCAGTGCACATTAAGAATACCTGATGTCTCCTTGTGCTGCTTCTCCTCCCATTCTAGGTACTGCTGTACAGGGGAATACAAAAGGCTGATATCTGATATTTGGGTACTTCCAGTGCATGAGACTTTATTACATTTAATGATGTAATATTTAGTAAAATAAATTAATTTCAATCTGCCAGCTTTATAGCAGGACAACAAATCTCAATTTGCAGAACCGATTCACACAGCTCTTCTAGCAACTAGCAACCAATCACATTTTATATTCATCACTCCCCACCAAATAAAGAAAAAACAGAGCAAACATACTGTAAAACATATTAGTAAAAAGTACATTGTGATCACTGGGAATTATCATCTATCGCACAATGACATTGGGGTTCATATCCTAAATCAATAAAGGCTGCTCACATAGCATTGCACCAAAAATTTTACCTAGCTACTTCAATCAACCAATCGTGTGGAAGGAACACCTCTTTTTTTTGGATTCCCGTGGACGTGATTGGGTATTCTTTGCAAAGTGAATCTTCCCCACGCTTTCCAAGCTAAGTGACTTTGTGACAATTCACCTTGGTAAGTGAACACCCTAAAGTCCTAAATCAGTCCGGTTGCCTCATCGAGAGTTTTGCAGCTAATTATCGTACGGATCTGTCCAAAACAGGAACAGGAATTCGGCTCCAAGGAAGCCGCTGCAGTTTGTTATTGTGTTTCTACCCAGCTTCCCGTCCTTAACATGGCGGCCGGCGTTTGCAACTGGGCGCGGGCATCCGTCCACGTGCCTGCAGCCACACATATGACTAAGCAGAGGGTTTGTGCTTGTTTGTTTAGCCAGCGAGCTGAACAAATCAGATTAACTGGGCACATGTAGTGAAAGGGCTGCCGGGCAGAGCCGGCTTAGGGAGCTGTGTCACTCTGGTAATTAACCCTCAAAGACGGGAGTGGGGGGGCACTGCAGCCTTTTCATAAGGAGGGCCGCACTGCCGAGTCCACAATGAACCCCTGGTGGAGAAAGGGGGGCTGCTGGGTCAATACAGCATTTACAGTGAGCTCATTTGTATGGATACAGTGATACGGACAAGAGCTTTTATCGACGACAATACAAATTAAATCGATTCAAATAAATATTTTACCATCAAATATTGTTTATTTTTAGAGAGAAATACGAAAGGCTACAATGTTTTATGTTGAAATGCAAACTTTTTTAAAGTTAACAAGAACATGCATTCTTTAACACCACTGTACGTGTTTAATATGTTTTGCATGCACTTTTCAGTCCATATTATCTGCATTCATTATATAATACACTCTATGTTTATGGTTTCATGGACCTGGGCCGGGGTTCACCTGTATAAAAATTCTGCATGTGCAATGGAGAATGTGGAAATTTACACTGAAAAACTCTAACAGGTGTTTAATTGGCCGTTAAAGTGCCATTTTTTTAGAAATGTATCACCCACCTTAAAATTATTTTTAAAACCCAATATAAAGGAAATGAAGCTGTAAAAAAAAAAAAATACGAATGGTTTTACCATTTTTTTTTCTGTTAGTTATGTGTTAAAACCAAAATTGGGTATGTCCATCACCAACATATTTTGTGCTTAAAGACATCCCTGTTTCTCATTTCAGACCACTGGATGTTCTGATACCGTGGGTCATCACACTCAATGTAACTTGAAACTTCTATTTCATATCAGTGCTTTCTTATTTTTTTGCATGCAGGCGCCATTTTTCATATCCTTCACACAGAGGGTTGCATCATTAGCTTCTGTTGTGTAGTTGTATGGCCTTCTAAGATATCAATGGAGAGTCATTCTGCAGGTGCCTCCAGCAACAGAAGCTGAGGATGAACACAATGAAGGAAGCCATCGCCAGTATGTAGAGGTATTTAGGTACTTGGGCACCATGTAAGATCCGGGGAATCAAATAAGATCTGCACTCATCCAATATCATTTCAACCTGAATCTTTGGTAGTCATTTTAGATACACACTGGGGCATAAAAGTATAATTTACATAGCTTTACCCACTGTGACGTCCCAATTTGCATTAATTATTCTCTAGGTTTTTTACAGCAGGTAAACTATATGTTATTTTTGTAAAGATTTGTGATAAACATACACTGACACCTATGCAAGCAACCATTGTTGACTTTTCTTTGGGCCTGATTTATCAAGGCTCTCCAAGTCTGCAGAAGATAGAATATCAGGGGAGAGCCCGGGTAATTCTGCAAACCTGGGATAGATTTCTTAAAAATTATTTGCTATTAGTTAGAAAATGTTTCCAGTCCTGAGCCAGATCTATTCCAGATTTTCTGAATCACCCGGGTTTTCTATGATAATCTATTTTCTCCAGTCTCGGAGACCTTTAATAAATCAAATCCTTTGACATGATTATTCTAGCTGAATGGCTGTCATACCGGTAACAGTTTTTACTTTAATCCAACGTTCCTGGTATGGACACATTTATTATTGTTCACAGTATTGAAGAAGAGAATCAGAATAACAGCCAAGAAAATTGCATCTCCAGAAGGAGGTCGTATGGGACACCACCCGGTTTAAGTAACAAAAAGTGTTGAAGGTCAAGCAAGAATAAATATCAACACTGTGAATATGAAGAGGTATCCAGAGAATCATCCAAATCTCACCAAATTACAACTAGAACGATTCCCAAGCTTAAGACCCACTTACGCCACCTTATATGTTCATGGCTGTCACCACCAATAATGCCTAGTGTGACCACAATTCAAAAGTATATACCTTGTTTAGCCCATATTTTTTTTGGTAATCGTTGATTTCCTATGAAAACCCTCCAGCTTCCTAATATATTCTAAGCCCAACCTATCCACTTCTGGTGCTAACTCACCTCTCCATAACAGCGCTGGACTCCTCTGATGTTTATTGTCCTTCTTTGTCATGGGGGTAATAAATACAGAGGAGGCTGATGCTGTCATGGACAGAAAGCTAAGCAAAGGGGAGGTCACCCCCATCATAGGGAAGAAGAAAAACAGTGGAAGTTGGCACTGTCACAGACAAAACAAGAAAGAGGCCACCACAATCATGAAACCACAGAGGAGGACACCACTTACATGGAGAAGAAGGTGAATATAGAGGAGGCCATCGCTATCATTGAGAAGGAGATAATAACAAAGGTAGCCTTCACAATTATGGAGGGGTCACCACTGTCATGGAAAGGAAGGTAACACAGAGGTTCCCAGCATTGTCATAGAGAGAGGTAAGCAGAGAGGAAGTCCCCACTGTTGTGGAAAGGAAGGTGAAAAAAATACGGAAAGGAAAATAAAGGCTTAAGAAGCCATAGTCATAGATACTTGTATCCATAGTTCATGCTCCATTGCCATTATTTTGATTCTTCTTGACCTTGCACTGTCCAAACCACCCGCCATTGGCAGCTCCCATATTGCCCTCCTGTATTGGTCCTCTTTACCCATTTCCATTTAGCAATAAAATATGACAAGAAAGAAAAACTGGCAATTAACAATGAGAACAAATCAAATTTTTTAAACTACATAAATTTTCAGGGACAAGAATTTCCTGGAATCATCAGGGACTGTTGGTAACTGTCAGATCATCACTACAGAATGAGGAACAATCATCAGAAACAGCTTACAAAAATTCAAAACTGCTGATTTTCCCCTCCTCTTATGTTAGAGAATTTTTGTATCGTTAGCAGCACGGTCGAGAAATATATTGGTTTCCATATAATAGGAGTCATGAATTTGCTGGAGAGAAGGCAAGGGAGCTGGGGCTTTGCCGCCATCCCTTGTCCTCCACCCCCCCCGCTGATCTGCATATCCCTGAACCATGTCTCCCCCTCCCCGCAAACTGCCCCCCTGACACCTGGCATCATTTTAATAATATTTCTCAGTGTGTATAATGCATTCATTGGTAATTGGATTATTCCTTCCTGTTTGATGTCTAGTGAATCCCTTGGCAGGTAGTGAATAATAAAAGGCAGAATATCTAACATGCACATGCTGTTCGAATACAAGGGACCTTCCCAGAGTCCTATGGCTGGTGCAGATTTGACTGCATTAGCATCACAGAAAGGAACCACAGGCCGCTTACAGTGTGTCCAGAATCAACTCCCTCTGACTCTCTTGGCAATGAAACTAAGAGGAGATGGTGTATGACCTACTTAGGAACCCCAAAAGCTTTTCTGTGGTTCGTAATGATGAAGCTGTTTGAATTTTATGGATATTTATATACAATGGCTAACTCTTGCGTTCAAGCATGCCAATGTTCTTTGCAGCCGTTTGCCTGCATTCATACTCTAGATAAGTGTGAATCTGCCACAAATACAAAGACCAGAAAATAGCATTATAAAAAAGAACTCTGCAATGCATCACATTTTTTTTACCAATTTTTGTGTGTACTTGGATACAATGTCTAACCAGAAAAAGCCCCCAAGCCTGGCAGGGCACTGTTACAATCTTGGTTGCCTGTGCAGCAGTGTTATGATCTGGGATGCCTATGGGAGCAATCGTATAATATGGGTAGCCTATGGGGGCAATGAATGATCTGGGGTGTCTGTGGGTGGGGGTTAGGATATAGGTTGCCCGTGGAGGCCGTGTTCGGATCTAAGGTTGCTTCAGTTGGTCAGGTCTAGGTTCAGCAACATTATGTGTCAGCTGACTACCAATTACGAGGT
The DNA here is from genome assembly GCF_032062135.1 of Pyxicephalus adspersus. NCBI lineage: Eukaryota > Metazoa > Chordata > Amphibia > Anura > Pyxicephalidae > Pyxicephalus > Pyxicephalus adspersus. The sequence continues at coordinate 102,728,046 of NC_092863.1, read as the reverse complement.
TTTTCCATCCATTTTATCTTTCCTGACATCATAGATATATACCAAGATGACAATGCCAAGATTCATCCGCCTGAGACATCACACATGAATTGCCCCCCCACCAGACCTTTTGAGAATCTTTGGGATGTACTGGATAAGATTTTACACGCCCAAGATGGCGGCACCCAACAACAGTCTCCAGGATTTTGCATGGCTACAAAGGAAGTTTTTTAAGGTATATAACATTCATAACATATATAAAACTACATTTATAATCATATAGGGTGATTAAATGAATGGGCTAATAACAAGGTCACATGAATAATTATTTTTTCGTCTACTATACGAATTGTAATACCTTCATTTTTGAGACAAATGGCTCCAATTCTGCAAGTCGGATGAAATACTTTTATTATCAGGTCAAGGTGCACCAAAAGGTTTTCCAAAGGCAGTTGGGGGGCTATAGAAACTTTTTCAGTTTTTGATGTTCTATCAATCATTTTTTCTTTCTAATGTCATCTAAGGACACGGCAGAGATTTCAGGAGATTCTGATTGGACTTCATTTAATTGCAAGTGACTTTAACCAGATTAATCAATTTAGTGCTGGCAAAGAGCCTTTCACAAAGTGACTTAGTGCTGGTAATCCAAATACAGCCATAATCTGCAGTACGGATTTCACGGTGTATTGCTGGATGTGACCAGTTCAGAAGAGGACTCACAAAGCTGTCGTTATTCAGGACACCCAAAAAAATACTCTCTAAAGAAGATTCAGTCTTAGTTTTAATTTTTCATATTGCATAATGTGAAGGATCGTAACATCTGTTATTTCCTCTCCCATAGACGACCTGTTACCAGAACGGGGGGGTGGGGGTGCATCGCAATCAATCTATCCATCCATCCATCTATATATTTCTCTATCCATCCATCCATCCATCCATCCATCCATCTATCCATCTATCCATCTATCCATACATCTATCTCTCCTATACCTTGGGCTCATTTCCAACTTTTCAGTGTAGTTGCTGCATGAATACATGCTAAAAGCACATTGCAGAGCGCTCAATTTACATATCTATCTTTATCTATGAGAGATATGTGTACATATAATATATAGCTCACACGAGTGTCAGCTCATTCGTTTGTGCTTCATTGACAGAATCAGGCCTAATCTGACAACATGTCCCCACTATCAGAGGGAAGAAGTTTTTGCTGCACTCAGCATTTCCCCAACGTTTTCAGCAACCTTTAAAATCAGGGCATCTAAGATAATATTTCCCCAAACCCCTATTTCCAGGCCTATGATATGAATTGACATTTTCCCAATATATATCGGTGCTCGCCCAGCACTCACACTATTGACGTTGACAGTCTTATAATCTGTAGATAACATTATTTATTGGCCATGAGATATAATATCATCTTTGTTTCAGCTCTGACATATAGTGAATTCCCAGTCTGCACACCTCATGCCTTATCTACAGCACGGCTCGATTGAAGATGAATATGTTAATCCATGTGTGCTTTTGATGCATTTTTGATGCAATGAAAAAAAAAACGGCGCACAGGATTCCCCCTTGATGCATGGCACTTTTGCAGAGTGGCAGGAACTGTGCCTATAATGTACGCATTTCGCCAGCGCTGGAAATTGTAATAGGGCCAATAGGCCTGCAAAGTCAAATTAAGAAATCACCAAGAATATTCTTTGGCTATTGCTAATTGATGTTAATAATTACACGCATTTGTTTTTTATTGCCGTTCATCTTTAGTTGCAGCTACCTGTGTAATTTGCACCATTTTATAAATAGGACAATTAATAGTCAGTGAGACTTGAAAGATTGGCCTCATGGCTGAACATAGAGATCCTTATCCTTATGTTAAGCGAGATGGTTGTCTGTTACATTTTTTGATTTTAGCTTCCCAAAGACTGTAAAACGCCATAGAACCGGTTGGCGTTATAAGTAATATTAATAGAAAAAAAAAATAGAAAATAGTGTTAATATTAATAGAAAAAAACAATTGTCTCATCGCCCTGTAAATGACCAAGGCTATTTTAGAAACATTATATTCATTAACAAGTGTCCAGTCCAGCAAAGAGGTGGTAGTAGTAAGGGGGAGGGCGTACAGCCTGAGGCCTCGTCAAAGAATTACTCTGCATTTTTTTGTGCGCGCACGTTGGCCAGGCTTGAATTGGCTCTATCGATTTTGTGTCTGTCCCTCGCACAGTAACTTTTCATTAGAAACACAAATGTGTTCAGAATCCCTTCGTTAGAGCCTACGTTCCCGACCGCGGCTTGTTGGGGGAACGAGGATCCAGGCACCCAAAGGCTTAATCCTTTACTTACGTGGTGTGACTGTCAAATCTGAAGGGAGTCACAGAGGCTAACAGGCCCCGCTTACAGCACTCGCTCAGGCTCGCTCCTTCTACACCTCCCTTTCTCAAACCATGCTCACATCAGCGTGTGATTAACACCTGGAATTTCACCAGGCCTCAAAAACCGGCCGTGAAGTCAGAACATTGGCGATGCCTTTTACCGGATAATTGAAAAGATTTTCACACCAGTGTTTGGAATATTTGCCAAAAAAGTACATTTTGGGAGGAAAGAAAATATGTATTAATTATTATCCCCCTTCCTTTGCATTCATGATCAATGTTTGATTGGTATATTGATAGAATTTAATTGTAAATTCATCGTCCTAGCCCGATTGATGTCGCCATTCCTATTTTGGCCACCGATAATGTAACTTAGTGAAAGGAACTTACTCACCGTTAATGGTGGGCATCAATTGGGCAAAGAATGGAGCTTGGTGTTGGGTACATTAGGTGGTAATTAGGTAAACAATAGATATCCGATATATTGATCATCTACCTGGCCATGCACCTATCTTATCCTCTATGTGAGGTTTTTTACACATGTGGTAAAGATACCTTAAAGATACCTTTTGACATGTTGATAGATTCTAGTGTTCGGTAGAAAATTTTCACTATGTTTTGTGAATAAGGGGCTGCTGTGTTCACTTCAATCATTTAATCATGTGCATACAAAGATCTTGACTGTATTCACTAAGATAAGTGAGCATTCACTACTCCTTAAGTAGAACAGCCCCATTGTCTTAAAAAAAGATCATTTTTGATGGGTCTTTTGTTCACCTCCTGGCTTGAAACATTAATTATAAGTCTTATGTGGCATTATAGTGTCTATTTATAAATGTTATGACATCAAGATTCATCCAAAATAACAATTTTCCTCCACGGGTTGTTAGAGGCTCCATAAGCAATGAGCAGTTTGTGCCTCTCAGGTCAGTTTAGTTGACACTAATAATCTTTTTGCCCTCTGTAAGGGTGACATTCTTCCCAATGACCAGCAAAGTAACATCAATTCTTCCCATTGACCACTGTACTACACATGCAGCTCAGAACAAGGATTTATAGGAATTCTATTCTTGCCAATGGCAGCTGTAGACATCTTGTTTGGTATAGCCACAACTTGCATCTGAAGGAAGAAGGTCAACTTTGTTGACTAGCTGGCCCATGTGTTGAAGCACCCTAAAGTTTGTTAGATTAACCCCTAAGGGTACATATACCATACGCTAGGAAATAAAACTGTATATATTGATCTCCCTTGGAATTACATTCCTAATCATTTAGCTATTAGCATGACATTTCCTGAGAAGTGGTAAAAGACATCATCAGCCAACGTAAATCACAGATCTATTTTATCACAGAAGAACATCTTTAATTTCAATCTCAATGGGTTCCAAGGAGCGCTATTATCCATAAAAAATTCCCTACCCGCCTACTTATTCAGCTAATGCTTGCATTCCACCACTGCAGGTCTTGCGTGATTTACAGGCCATAAAGAAGTCACCAATTTAGCCTTAAATAGAGGCCTTGTAGGGAGAACTATAAAAGGTTAGACTGGAGCCAGCAGAGAAGCTTGGGCGATAATTACTGTTATCAGCTGATCCATAAACTCTTCATACAAAACTGCAACAGTAAACTGAAAAAAAAAACCTGACAAGTTAATAGCAATGTTCTTTGTAGCAGAAGGGACGGTCCCCACCCACCCTCCACGCTCTCCCTTGACAGTCTCTCCACTTTTTTGAGCGGCTTCCTGACAGCCGCAGTTTGCAGCCAGTGTTGCTCACTACGTGAGCTTCATGGGGGTTCGGCCCTAATTATTAGTAAACTTCTCCAGACTCCACTGAGAGCGGAAAATAAACAACCTCCTCCTGTGAAGACAATGAATGACTTCAGAAATTGGAGAGGGCTTTGAGATGGGCTTAACCCTGACAGTTTATAATGTTATGGTGTCCAAGGCTTGGAACTTCATATCTATGAGAAGTGCCTATGAATAGGATTCCTTGAGTTAGCTAATAGTAATTTACAGTCAACTTAACTTGGAGTCTGTTGGAGTTGGACTTGGAATTTTCAAGATGCTTTAGAGCAGAGGTAGGCAAACTCCAGCCTTTATACGCCCTAGCCAGTATTCCGGTCCGGCCTAATGCCCCCCTAGTTATTTATTGTTGAATCCGGCCTAATTGAATTGTCGCGTTATCGTGAGTTCCTGCGATATCATCGAGTTCCCACACAATAACCCCAATTACTATGCCTAAAGAGCAGAAACAATGCACAGCCAACAGTCTCCGGAAGGTTGACCTCGTACGTTGTGTCTTCAACCCCGAATGGACTGACAGATTATTCTTTGTCCAACATGGCAACAAAGCCCTGTTTAGTGTGCAACAACACCAAAAGCACTTTCAAGCGGTCAATTCTCAAGAGGCATTTCAATGCTAAGCACGCGCACACGTACAGAGACTACACCGCGGATGAGTGGAATACTGAGGCTGCTCGCTTGCAGGCACAGTTAGAAAATACCTTTCCTTGGACACCTTGTTTCTTCCGGCCTAGTGTGCCTTCTTGACCTCCTGAAATGGCTTAGTATTCCAGAAAGTATGCCAACCCCTGCTTTAGAGCCTACCAAGTTTATTTATAAAAAGAACATACTCCATTAACTACAGCCTTAAACATCTGCCACCTACTATAATATTGTTGGTTTGGGAAGGCCCACCATTAGTAATGGAAACCCAAGTTGGGATCAAAACAAAAATTGACACCTGTGCCAGACTTGATGAATTGGATTATGTCATAAGAACCAAGGTTCCACAAACCTTTCTACCTCCCTTTCTACCTCTTCATGAGTCAAAATCTACTTGGACACGTTAGTTGGGTAATGGGGTTTTGATGAAAAGCTTACTGTTCTGGTAGGTCAAGAAAAATAATGATATAAAAACATGTTTGCCTCTTGTTGAGTGATTGATGAGCACCTAGCTCCAGAGCTTAGAATATAGGCATAGTTAAAGTGACATTGAAAAAATGCTCAGTTTATACTAATACCAAGATTATGGTCATTTTAGGTCAAACATTGGACAATCTCACCACTGTAATGTGAACAGGAAAAAACTCCAACTGTGATTTCAAGATCGGTTTAACTGCATTTGTCTACAATGTGTATGGTGTCCACCTCTTGACAACTCCTATCTCTAGAAAGGAATCAGCTAATGAATAGGATTACTGAAGAGCTATCATGGCCTGCCCTGGATTTTTACACTAAGACCACCTAACCACATATTATATGAAGTCACATGATCCACCCATTATATTTCTTCCTTTCCAAAGTGGTACTTAGTACATGATGTTACTTTATTGGTGAGGAGCACCCGGCCTATCTGGCTTGCCCATAAACCCACTTATAATTACTCAACAGATTTGAAAACAGCGTACTTTTTGAGCACTTTACATTGACAATGGCTTTGCGCTAAACTTTCTACACAGAGCATTAAGATTGGGCTGAGTGGACCAGAAATCGGAAGTTCTGGGCTCAGAGTTCTGCTGAAGTTAAAGAATGTTCTGTTCTTCACTGAGAAATGATTTGGTAGACGGAAAAAGGAGTTCCAGAAACTTGTCAATGTCAATTTCAAAAACGCGGCTCAGGACAAATAAATGAAGTCCCTGGTTTCAAAGTTTTGAAAGGTACTTTATGTAAGCCAAGGACTAGAATGAGTTCGTCCTCCCAAGTTCTCAAATTCTGCTGATGTTACAGATGTGCTAGTAGTGGTGCGGAGGGAACTGAAAGTTTGAGACCCTGAGAATATCCTAAAATCACTATTTAGGGCAAATTTAGATTATGAGTTTTTACTCTCAACAAAATGCAGGAAATTTTAAGATTTTAAAATAATAAATACCATGAAGGAAGAGCTATAATATTAAGCATTAGTGCCAAGGCCAACAAACAAATCCCATCGCTTAAAAAAGTAACTTTCCAGTACTCTATCCCAGAAACCAATTAAAAATGAAAACTCAATTTTCAAGAAGGAAAGTAAGTCCAGAACAAGGCATGCAGAGGGCAAATGACTGATCACTAGTATTGCATATGGTTTATCCAAAACAGATACAGTATCATACAGCTATGTGGCTTTGGGTACTGAGTGTCTAGGAAGATCAGTTCTAGAGTGAAGCATACTGGTCAATTACCCAAGCCCCAAGTTTCTAAAATCCCCCAATTAAAAGAATGACATTGGTGCAAGGGGCAGAATGCTGTACTTCAAAATTGCCCAAATTTGCCCAGGTTGTCTAAAACTGTCCCTGGTGCCTAGACATCCTTGCCTACCAAGCAAAGTACTTGTATAGCATTCAAAGTGCTGCTAAGGTACAAGTAACAGTTATAAATGATCCCTTTGGCATAACAAACCTTTTCAGCTCAGGTTCACTTTAACTAAAAATAAACTTCTCAGTTCTCTTCTTCACATTGATATTCAAATCACAACTCTTCTCTACTTTGTCTATTTTTCACCCTCCACCTCCACCCCCTCTCTACCCTCCTTCACTTATCATAATCACATAACATTCATTTGTGGCTCTGACCAATCGTAGCATCCTTGTGGGACCCCGTAAAGTGGGGCTCCGCATTCTAATGATTGAAACTGCCAGGTGTTTAAGCTGGCTAATGTGCAATTTGCAACTTAAGCAATCTGCACAATAAGCAAACCTAACATTATGATACCTGATAGGGGCACAACGGCCATTCGGAGCGATGAAAGTGTTTAACAACCTCAACGCAGCCCTGATCTCATGATCCAATAATAGCTCGGGTGAAAATGAGTTCCTCCTTTAATGGATGAAGGCAGGAAACTGTAGAAGATCTTTGGAAGGACTTGAGGTCTTGTTGTTGTCTGTTAATCGGTGGAGTGTGAAGTGGAGGCAGTCTGGGAAATCACGTCACGCTCAGACAAACTTTTTGCTTCTATTGCAGGTTTGAGAGGTTTTGAAGGCAATGGCCTAGGCGGGTGTGATAAAAATTGCATTCAGAACAAAAATTAAGCTGCTTATTTATCAGGTAAAAACAATGCGTTGCCCCTACAAGTTGTCCCTCAAGTCCAAACTATTAACTGTCTCTTTTGTGTGGCCATCTGTATAGCAATTTGTATTATAATTTTCAAATTTAATTGAAACAAAAGATAAAAAAAGGGGGTAAAGAACAGGCAATGTGAATATATTAAGGCATCCAAAACTTAGACCACCACAGCATGATACAAGATGCAATTAAAGGGGCAACAAATGAAATTGCTTTAAATAGCTAACTACAATCCAGACCCCTCAGTGAGTTACAGTATTTATAGAGAAGACAATGGGCCTGATTTATTAAAGCTCTCCTAGGCTGGAGAGGATACACTTTCATCAGTGAAGTTGGGTGATACAAAAAACCTGGAATGGATTTCCTAAAAGTCATTTGCTATTTGTTAGCAAATGTTTTGAATCCTGGACCGGATCCACTGAAGGCTTTCTGGATCACCCAGCATCACTGATGAAAGTGTATCCTCTCCAGCCTTGGAGAGCTGTAATAAATTAGGCCCAGTCTGTTTTGTTCCACCAAACAATTAGATACCCCCTCATATTGAGCAGTATGGGTAATGAGGCACCCCATTATCTCTGGGCAATATCATAGAGGGTAAATATGAAAATGCACCATTGACCCATCTACATGATTTTCTTCCATTGTTGAATTTTTTCTCTAATTGAGGTGCACTGAGGCCAGCCAATTGAAAAGAAAGAAGAATTTGACAATCCAAACACATGATCTGGGTTGATTTTGTTCTGGTAAAGTTCTTTGTAAACGTGGTGATATATGCTTCATGGTCAAAGAGATATAGATGTCTTTGGTTTTTATCAACAGTCCTTTATCAAGGATCTATTTCCATTCACACACATATATAAATGTAGCCAATAAAAGGAGTAAGACTGGGTTTGAAGGGGGTTTCAAGATGCTGTGCTCAGGTTAACCTGGAAAAGGGGATAAAAGGCCAGGACAAGGCTGTAAGTGTGGCTCTGCAGATTTGTGACTCTTAATTTGTCTCCCAGGCCAGGTGTCCGGGAACGAATGGGTGGACCAGGCAATCCATCCTAAGGCAGAAAGGCTGTGCAAGGCTTGTGAGTTGGGACAAGTGTCCTGAAAAGAATGGGTGGGCCAGGCAAGCTATTCCTCTTCCAAGCCAGAAATTGAGGATGGCTAGAACGCACCTAGCTGATGATAATAGGAGTTGTGTCTTTGAGACTGGGGGAGTTGGAGCCTAAGGTCAGGTGGCTCAGGCAGAAATGTGTGCAAAACGTTGGGAGAACGTCTACCATAGTTTAGGTCTGTTGGACTAGTAACTCTGAAGGGATAGCCAAAATGAGAGCTAGGAGGCTAAATGGAGATGATATTGGGAAAACCTTGGATAATTATGTCCTGTCCTGTTTTGGAGTCAATGAATGTGGGCATAATGACCTGACAGTTGAACTGGAGTTGAGCAGAGAAGTCCTCTATGCTATGAGTGCACATGATGCCAATATGTATATAGGAGAGATATTCAAGACTTACAAAAAAATGGAAAAAGAGTCAGCAATGATAGAGTTCCACTTATTAGCAGGATATTCCATAGCATCAACTTAGACATAGCATTTATCGGATGTTATTTGACATTCATATACTGTGTATATATATATTATAGAGTATATAACCCATGTTCTTTTTAAAGCAAAGCATAATATTGATATCATCATGATGTCCTCATTATTAATTAAAATATGCATCATCACCATCCTTATTATAAATATACATTTCAAAAATGTGTTCTGTGGGGTATTATGCATGCATTATGCTAAGATATACAGTATGGAAATACGTTTAGAAATATGCCGTGGCTGTACTTGCACCATGCTATAAATATATGTGTTTTATCAGTGCATGTTTAGCCTGTGTGCACTTTCTGTCAATGTTATATGGGGTTATGTATGGTGGATGGTCTCTATCTATCATCATGTAATCATCTCCCTATCTGTAATCATCTATCAATCAATAATCACTTATTCATTATCTATCAATCCATCTATAAACTGTCTCTTTTCTATTGGGTTATGTATGATCTATGTGTCATCATTTAATAATTTTCTATCAGGTTCTATTATATGGGGGTTATGTAACCTAAATGGAATTAACTTTCAATTAGAAATGTGTCTTCTATATTTGATGACCGAAACCCATGCATTATGGAAACTTATAATAATATAGATTTTTTATGGACTTTCATTAAAATGGTAATAAACATAGAAGCTTTGTGTATCTCAGTAGTCTTCGAGAGCAAGGCGATTTCTTTTTTTTTTTTTGTTAACGTACGAAATGAGGCCAAATCCTACATTTTCACAGATGGAGAAAGCTGAATTATTTATCAGAGGCTCGTGAATTCTGTCTGGTAAATATCAAAGACCTGGAAGGCTTCTAGATAGTCAAAATAAAAAAAAATATTAATAATAATAAAAAAATACGTTTTTAAGACCAACCTGTGCTTTTTTAAATATTTTTATTTTATATGCATGTATGTGCGTTTCGGGCTATTGACTGTATTATGTAGACATGAAATGAATCTGTTTAACCTGAACCCTTTGCTTACAAGTGATTTAGCATTAGGAAAACACATTTTTTTCTCTCCTTGAAATTATCAGACAGTTTGACAAGTGTATGAAATATGTATACATTGTTCGGGGTATGTTTAGCTGTTTGCAGACCAGAAGCGCGGCGCCGTGTGAAAGTCAACCTTTGTATGAGGCTCACTTTCAATTATGTTTACACTCAAACAATATTTTATTAGACAAGATAAGCAAGGGCACTGAGCTTCCATTCTAGATGCCCAGACAATTCAATCAAGACACTGGGTGATAGTTACAACACTCAAGCGGGCTTGGAATTTATGGGAACTTTTTTGTTGGTGAATATTTTTTGCAGAATTTTTACATTAAAAAAAATGTATCACTGATTTTGTTATGCCCACTGACTGATGGATGCTTTTGAAACAGTAAAGAAAAATCTATACATCGTGTCTTTGGTCAGATCCAATGATGCCACAGGTAATGTTCTCCTTACTAAAGAGAGTGGCAAGACCACCATTTGTAAAGAACACTTTCCCCTTTGGTCACCATGGTGTTTCCTCATTGAATGTCATAGTAAGGGAACTTTTTCCGGCTGAATAACAATGTGAAATCTTCCTTATCCTATTGACCACCAGTGTAAAGCAATATTTTTTGATCACTAATTATTAATGTAAAGTAGTTCTTATACCACTGAACACCAAGAAAACACATTTCTCACATTGTTCAGAAGAAAGCAAATTTCCCACTGTCCATCAATATACTAGGACCCTACTCCCATAAAGCGACCCAAGTAACAAAGGTTACGTTACTATCCATTGTCTATTTACTATCAATGTATGGGGATAATTCTCCCCCTGACCAATGGACAGGAATCATTCCTCTGGCTAGAAGAAAAGGGAGGCATTCTCCTAATGATCCACAGATAAATGAAATCCTATCCCATGGCCTCCCACAAATGTAAAAAGGGCCATTTTTCCCACTGACCATTAACGTAAAAGGGTAAATGGATTATGGGGTTCACTAGTGACCCATAACCTGCTTTACTGACCACCAAGGCAAAGAGGTCCTTTTCCTTCGGATCATCAGTGGAAGGGGGTTCCTCCTCCACTGGCCACCAATGTAATGTATACTCATTAACCAATGTAAAAGTCTCCCAAAGCAAGAGAACATTTATGCCATTAACCACCAATATAAGCGGAACGGTCTGCCACTGATTACTTATATAAGGGAACATTTCTCCTGCTTACCACTAGTCTAAAGTGACACCTCTTCCCTTAACAGCCTAGGCAAACAGCTAAATATAGTTTACATACTCTGGCCAATCCCAAATGTTGGATGATGTTAAACCTGAACTTGGGCGGCCAAATCCATGGTTAAATTTTGGTGTTTCAGGTTGCCAAAAGACAACGAGAAATGGACCATAACTTACTCCTTCTTATATCCACTGTTGTTCTTGCCTAAGCACTCTAAGCTTGACAGCCAGTGTCACCTCAAAGCCCCATCCTTCGATTGTGGTATCCCTGAGGGCTGTTCTTTGGCCCCATCATTTTATCAAGGAGCTTCCAAACAATTCTGCAAAATGTTGCACCATTACCTTCAATGACTTCAATGGTTTGAAATTCAAGATTTCCCAAGGTTTCCAGATTCCCGTCAATTGGTTAAACCACAAGGCATCAGTAGTTTAATCATCTCCAGAAAGGTCAGTCTAAGCAGCCCAAAAGATATTCCGAAACAATACCACTCTACATTTTTTGTTGACCTTCTACTTTACTGTTCAAAATTATAAATTCTTTAGCCTACAATTGGAGTTTATTATTTTACCTTTTAATATGGCTGCCTGAACTTTTATGTCCTTTTAGAAACCAAAACATCACCATCTTTTATATGGTTCAGACATCAATTTTTTCAACATAACAACCTCATATTTCCTCTCTACACACGTTTTGTCTTTCCACAGAATGCATTTTGAAAATGCGGAATCCACTCAGTAGCAGAACATTTTTTTATTTTACGTTATTTTTTTTAGTGTATTTACAACAAAATTGGGGTTGATAGATATACCTCTATCTTTCTTTTTACTCCTATTGATTTTTTCCCAACTGCCTTTCCACTTTTTATCAACAGCTATCCTTTGACCTCTGCCAACCCCTCAGTTTTATCTACTTTGTACAATCTGAGTTTCCACAACACGGGCAAATAGTCTGTTCAATAAACCTACACTTCCTTGCATTATTTTTTGCAGAAGTTGTGCTTTTCTCTCTCTCTCTTTTCTGTAAAGCAAATGCTGCCTCGGCAAGAA